>NC_047513.1:20911683-20929183 GCF_902827115.2 Pseudochaenichthys georgianus | reverse complement strand
AGAGAAAACAGTGTTAGCGGTCATTGTACGATAGAAACACCACTACAATGTTTCACACAATCACCCCCCCAACACACACACACACACACACACACACACACACACACACACACACACACACACACACACCACACACACACACACACACACACACACACACACACACACACACACACACACACACACACACACACATATCAAACAGTTGCCAGGGCATTAAAGCATAGCTGCTGGAAATGACATCAAGTAGCTAAGCGTGTGTGTCTGCGTATGTGTTAGTGTTAACCTTTGTCTCTGCTTGCCAAATGCTCTCCTGGCTTGACAGCTAATTGCTGCTTAAAGTGTATTACTGTAAGTGTGTGCGGGTAAAATATAATCCTGTGCTCGGATGTGGTATTTGCTTGTATATTTACATGTGTGTTCATGTGGACACATGTCTGGTGAGTGTGTGTGTGTGTGTGTGTGTGTGTGTGTGTGTGTGTGTGTGTGTGTGTGTGTGTGTGTGTGTGTGTGTGTGTGTGTGTGTGCGTGCGTGAGTGTGTCCTTTTATTAGAAGCAGCAGCTGTGGAGAGTATCATCCGATCCACCAGCACTAATATTCCCAGAATGCCAAGCTGAGTCTCTGATCCCAGTGGTGAGAATATTGCCAACACCAAAGAGATACACATACTGTACACACACACATACTGTATACACACACACACACACACACACACACACACACACACACACACACACACACCCACACACACACACACACACACACACACACACACACACACACACACGAGGAAGTTGCATTCCACCATATTTTACCGAAGAGCCGACTGCACTCAGTGGGGACACATACTGCTGTTACACAGAGCTCAAGGGGACACTTATTCCTGTAACGCCGGGGACAGAATAACGAGCTCAGAGGATGCTGAGTCCCTTAACATGGTTATTTAACACCTGACTGGAGATAATAGCGCTTTTTAAAAAAGTCCACTATCGCTCCATGTGCCACCAAAGTGGTGTTTACTTCCCATTCCGCCTCAATGAAACACAGTACATGTCAGCCCTGATTCCACCCAGCAAAAATATTCTTGATATGGAAAAGATGCCCCTATTAGTAGAGTGATCAATTAACAGTCAATCAGTCATAGTTCAATAATTATATTTCCTTCTTTCCAGCTTTTCATGTGTAAAGAGTTGCATTTTGGAATGTTGATCAGAGCAAATGACAATGGGTTAAAAAAAAATCATTTCCCACAATTTTCTTGCATTTTACCGACAAAATTAGTAATAATTTTCGAGAAAATTAATCGAGAAAATAATCTGCAATGTATTAGAGCAGAAAATGTTGCATTATGACGAATGCTGCAGCCGAAATGTATCACTGTTTTGCTTGGTGGGCTTCTTACTGCCTAGGGAAGACACCTAAACACACTATAGGACATAATGACTTGAGAGAGTCCCTAATGTGCTGTTGCTGAGTTCTTGCCGAGCTGTCCTTTAGCCAAACTCGACGTCTGCTGCACTATAAACTGACCCTGACCCCATACCTCAGAGATGGATGGGCAAAGGAAAAAAACAACACATCTTTCATCATTAAAATCACAGAAAAAGACTGTATAAATTAAGAGAAGCCATGCTGGTATTGAGTGTATAAGAGCTGTAAGATGAGAGCAATACCAGCGAAGAGTAAGATGACATAAACGGGACAGAGAGGGAAAGAATGATGTGGGCAGATGCACTACAGAGCACACAAGATGAATGGGAGGCAAGGGAAGCCGGGGATGAAGAGGGATGAGGAAAAAGTCTGCAGGGACTTTAAAGGTGAAGAGGGGTGAAAGGAGGCAATAGAGAAAGAGGGGAGCGAAGAATTAGTGAAAGAGAGGCTTGCAGCACCACAGTCTGTCTCCGGGCTTTTCAGCCGACGGCCGTGAAGAGGGGATTTGAGTTGAGCTACCAGATTTTGAGCTGAGCGCTGCAGAAGCGGCCGGCCGCCCGGGGAGAAGGTGTGACACGATCATTAGCGCGTGACGGATGGCGGCGGGAAGCAGGGAGCGCCAGTACCCGCTACATCATCATCCATCTGCTGCTCTCCCGAAGCCTGCAGCCAAAGAGCCACCTACTCACCAGGACACCTCTTTTCTCCAGCCAAAAGCTGCCTAGCTCATCTACACTGACACACAGGCAGCTTGGTGAGAACATACCAAAAGGTGCTTTAGATGGCCATTGTCAGCGTCACCAAGTCAAACTAAGCCCAGTACAATCCTGTTTGTAATTAAGACCACGGAAACGATATATATTTAAATTCCAGGACTATATTAACCAGTGGCTTAGCATCGTTTCATAATTGAGTCTAACATTGCCTTTCTTATGCTTGGTTCTTATTATGCCTACTGGTAGATATCAACCGCTACAGTTTTTCATCTCCAAAGACATTCTGCACTAAAGTATTTGTTTTTGTTCCACCCTTCCATTGCTTAAAAAAAAACCAACAAAAAATAGAAATCATCGCTGCCTATGGTCATATAAGCTGATCGTGTTGTGTCTGTAGGTTGCAGCTGAATTTAAAAGGGGATTTCATGTTTTCTCCCTCAGCTCGGAGCTCATTAGGAAATCTTTCAGCGAGAGAACAAGAGAGCAGGTCTCTTGTATAAAATAATCACTGAGAAATTTGAGGCAAACTCATAGCATTCAGCTCTTTGTTTATCCATAATCTGTAGGCTTTGCTCGGGAGTCGGTGGGCTGCTTACTTTGTTTAATATAGTATTTTGAGTTTTTCACTTAGATGTATATACAATTTATATATATATATGTGTATATATTTGTTTGCATCTTTTGGGCCTGCATTTTAACATTTTGCAGCTGAATTCTCTCCCTTCTGAGCAGGTTTTATTTTTTCCTCCTTGCTTATTTAAGTCAAATAAAACAGGGCATGCATTTTTCACTCGCCACTTTAAGACAAGTGAAAACTGAAAGTAGGCTACACATTAGAAAAAAATGTAGGTTACATTGTCCTTTGAGTCATCAGCACCTGAGCAGACACCGCAGCTTTATTACCAAAGTGACTTGTGGGTGCGACAGCTGTGCCGCTCTGCAGCTGAACTAAAACCTCATGCTGGGAAAAAAAAAACACCCCTCTGCATATATACAAGACAGCACAGCAGCAAGTGCTGGTGTTAAAGGGCTTCTTCACACAATATGAGGCTTTTGCACTCTACAACTGATGCCATCTTGACTGCAGTGGTTGTAAAGTTAATTACTCAAGTACTGTACTTAAGTACCATTTCGAGTTACTAGTACTTTACTTGAGTATTTCAATTCATTGCTACTCTGTACTTCTACCCCATTACCACCATAGGTACATCTTGTACTTTAACTCCTATACATTTCTTTATACCTTTAGTTTATTTGCAGATTGGGATTAATGATATGAAATATAATTGACACTTAAATAGGATTTTAGTTGCAGTAACATCCGCAAGCTACCCTGCAGAATACAAAGGAATCAAAATGAGCTGCACATTAACCAGCTTTGATAAACACATAATGGATCAATAATTATAATCAAAAGATATAATTCAAGTTATTAGAAAACCGGCCAATCTGAAAATAGACTACTTTTGGTACTTTAAGTATATGTCGATGATGCTAATACCTTTGGAGATTTTCAATGCAGTACTTTTACCTGTAACAGAGTATTACTAGACTGTGGCATTACTACTTTTACCTAAGTACAACAATGAGTACTTCTTCCACCTCTTGCACCTGCTTGACTGTGCCACACATGTTAAACGGTGGATGCGGTAAGAAGGAAAAGACAAAACAGGTGTCACCTTCAAACACTTCAGTGGCATCCTGTTGACCCACATAACAGGAAGAACAGATAACAGAACAAGATCGGGTTTTGTGATCTACTCTCTCGGGGTGGGGTGGGACTCTCCCACTTGGAGAGCTAAAAGCACAAAATCGTGTGTCGCATTACCGTCCGTGACCCATGCTAAAGCTGACACACCGGGCTATTTTTACACCCGGGCAGGGAGTGGACCTCCTGCTCCGGGACCTCACCGGGCTGTCAGCTGCATGAGGAGCCGGAGGACGAAAGGGTACACAGCAGGAGGACAGACAACATGAACTCAGTATTATAGCTCACAGAAAAATACTTTTTTCCGACAGGGGTGAACTGGCAATTTACAATACCCTTAACCCTCCTGTCGTGTTCATGTCTCCCCCTTACTCTGGTGTTCGCGGTCAAATTTGACTGGTCTGTTTTAACTGCTCTTACATTAAGATACAAACCAATGCCGTCGGCTACTGGTTTACATGATTTACTGCAGTCAATATACAAAGAAGAGAACTCTAGATGTAATCCAAAATTAACATTGTGTCGATGTGTGGCTGTGTACTACTGACTGGTGGATGAACATCGCTAGCTACCCATTCATTTCTTATGGCGGTCATTTTTGGCCGGGACTAGGAACACCATACAAAGTTGACATCAATTAAAGTGGTGACCATCAATGTAATATGTTCAAATACCTTCTGTGGAGGATTTCATAAGGCTTTGAGGCAGTTAAATGCCAAACACTACATGTATGTTTGATGAAAAATAGTACATCGGTCAGATTTGAGCTGAACACGACAGGAGGGTTAAAAACTCACATTTGTAGCCCACACTCAAGGCACGCGAGCAACAGGAAAATTAAAGAGTAGACGGAAAATATATAAATAATCTCTTTATCTAAGTAACGCTAAACACAGTTACATTCAGCAAAAAAATACATAATATAAATACATTTACTGTCTCTGAAATCCTTTTTCATTCAGCGGTGTCGCTTCACTTACAGCCCCGGGGAGATGCGACTGATAGCTGCGCCCGGGGCAGTAAGCTAGTTAATTTAACGGTAATTTTCGACTAAAGCATAACTATTTTCTTACCCAGTTTTGTTCTTTTATCACCCTACTACATTATCTGATGTTAGTACTATCTTTAAAAGTACAAACAAGAGGAGGGCAGCATCAACAGAGCGCGAGGAGCGTCGATGCCAAGCAGCCGTTAGTTATGCTAGTCGAGGAGATGTCCTCGCGGGGTGTCCGTTAGCTTACCGTTATGTCTTTCGTTCTTCCGTTCCTTCTACCGACTCCACTGCCGTACACCCAGCGTTGAGCGTCTGTTGACTGTGAGGTCCGTCGCTCCTCCTCCGCTTTTTGCCTGTCTAAGTCGGAGCAGAGGGGGAGGAGGGGGAGAGTTGGGAGGAGGAGACAGATCTGAACCCTGAGCCACGCGCCCACACACACGCGAAGAATGCACGAGAGCGATCATCAGCCCACTCATCTCTATCTCTGTCCCTGTCTCGCGCGATCTACTGTCTGTCTCTCTTTGTTTTACATTCATCTGAATTCAATTGTCTTTACTACGGCAAGTTTACGGCAAAAACTGACATCAGGAAGAAATACTCCCTTTACAAATTATTATTCCTCCTTGCATCGGTATGTAAGCCTGATTCACTACTTCAGTTGACTATACATTTGTTTTATGATATAGTTATAACATTTTGAGTTGTATACTCCTTTCAGAGGTTTTGTTTAAGAGTTATAGACAACATTTATTAATTGTCATTTCTTCATCGGATTTTTAAAAGTAATAACATACCTACATGGCCTGTATACTAAATCCCATGGATATTAAATATCACAGCAGCATATGCATCTTATGTTATTCTACTGTATGTTGGTGAGGCTGCTTGCTTTACTGTGTCCTTTTATGTTTGATGGCTGTCGGTGAAGGTGTGTGGTGTGTGTGTGTGTGTGTGTGTGTGTGTGTGTGTGTGTGTGTGTGGTGTGTGTGTGTGTGTTGGTGCGGTGGTGCGTGCGTGCGTGCGTGGTGTGTGTTGTGTTGTGTGTGTGGTGTGTGTGTGTGTGGACAATCTGTATACTGTGTGTATGCATTGTGTTTTTATTTATTTTTACACTAACTAAATAATACCACAAAGGATACATGTCATTTACATCAAATTATATTAATTAATTTGTATAATCAATTTGATAGGGTCGAACAAGGTTATAGTAAAAAAAGGCCCCATTTTTCATGTAAAAGTATTATACTCATCAGCTTATAATATAGGAGTACATTTTGTCAACTTCGATTATTTGCCAGCTATATTGTTAAACCTTCACACACTGATTTTTACCCACTTAACCTACACTGTTGTAGATTTAACTACCCACCATTATATAAGGTTGTTCAAATTGAGCACCCCCTTGCAAAACGCAGCCTACACATTATAACATATAGCAATAGCACAGTGTCACTCACAAGGGCCATTTTATGCATCAAATACTCACCCATACTTTAAGAATATCTTGCTAATAATACCTAAGTGACATCTTCAATGCAGGCTTTTACTTGCATTTTTAAAGGATTGCTATTTTTTACTTCAAAGGATGTGACTAAATCCTCTAATAATAATAATAATTCCTTACATTTATTATAGCGCTTTTTCAATGACTCAAAGCGCTTTACATATACACACATTACACATATATCATACATGCAATGGTCAGAAACTGTGGACAATACCCACAGGAGCAAGTTCAGGTGAAGTGTCTTGCCCAAGGACACACCAGCTTTACAGACGCAGCAGCGGCGGGTTTCACCCCTTGATCTGATGATCATTGCACAGCGCACTGCGCCACACCGTCCATCTTCACGCCTCGAGGTCATCGAGGCGCTTTTACAAGTATACATTGGTATCATACATGTACTGTGGACAATACCCACAGGAGCAAATCCGGGTGAAGTGTCTTGCCCAAGGACACAACGGCCTGATGCTGTTGAAGAAATAGGAAGTTCCCATGGTCAAATGAAGCCATAATGAGTAAACAAAAATGGTAACCTTTGATGGCATATTAAAGCACAGCCTCGTAAAGTTTTATACGAGTTGACAGCCTCTCATCTGTTCCCTGGAGACCTACCATTTATCTTTGAGATTGAGAACTGTATTTAGATTTAATTTTATAGTATTGTCTCTTTTTTCAAAAGATTGTAAATGTCACTTCATCTCAGATCCTACTTTAATAAGAACGATACTATCAATACATTGTAAAATGTAATTACTCTAGTTAAAAGAGGCACAACCATTGCAAAATATAGACTCTTCAACTTTAATATAATAGTATTTTCCAACGGTATTACAGATTTCCTCAGTGTCCTTAGTGTTAGCTACAGAGGCAGGGCAGGTGCAGACGAGGGTATTCTTTACCCACATGTCTGTTTGCCCTCACCAAAGAGCCGTCTAAAGCTGAATCATCAAGCCTCATCTATCTTTGGTTACACCACAGCAGACACAAGTAATAAGAGATCGTTTTACATCAATGGCATCCTGTTGAATGCTACCAAGCTTTATATCTGTACTGCAGCCAGGTCGATTTAAAAAGACTGTGGTCATATGTCCAAGTACAGTGATAGCTAGAGTCCCGATCGCACACATCTTTTATAAATAAAAGTAATTGGGGGCATAGCTGGATTAACCCAGGGTCTCTTGGCAAATAATGGATGTCAACCTTTTACAGTTTTGGTTGTATAACAACTACAATGATTTCTCACAGTGTAGAGACAAAATTCAATGAATTTAGTTTGGTTTCAAGAGAAACACTTCCTCAAATAACTTCTTCAGGTTAATGCAAATCAATTTCTGCTTCTTCACACAGAATCAGAATAAGGTTTATTGCATAATAGGTATTCACTTAAGGGAATTTGCCTTGCTGTTTGGTGCACACTTAATACACATATTAACAAGAGAAACAAATGCAGGCAAAGTACTACAGAGGTAAAAGGGTTGAATTAACTGGACATGCAGATCTATGATGAGATATGAGCATTAAGTTCAAGGCAGCTTCATTCATCTTCCATTCATTCTCGTCTCATTCAGTTCAAAGTCGTTCACAGAGTCCATTATTCAAAGACAAAATTACACTAGATATAATCCAAGATATTTCTGATATGTGATAAATGTAGCCTGTAGGAGGCAAAGAGACTTCATAGTCTCACTTCTTGTCCCAAGACAGAGAACTACTGCTCAAAAACTTTCTGGAGCAGCATATCAATATTGAACTAAACACTGTTTTAATAGTGCAGGGAATCACTTCAACAGATTCTGTTCATCATTGCTAAAACATTTCCTCTTATGTACTGCACAAAAGGGAAGCTCCCAAGGTTTAATGTATTCATTAAATAACAGTGTACACCTCGAAAGGAATATGGCTGTTGTTAAAAAGAGATACTTTGAGAGTAAAAATAATATTATTCAATTTAAGAAATATCTTCTATTTTTGTGTCGATGCAGCATGTCTTTACAACAGGCAATTCATAATGTACATATATTACCCTTAAGGGGTACTGAAAAGATCAATGTTATAACCACAAACTAGAGAGATGACTGAGCGCAGGCCTGAGGATGTGCGTCATCGAAAAAATCCAGCAGACATTGCTATGTGTGTGTATCACTGCTCTCTCTCTCAACATAAACACACACAGGTTTGAATGACACTTTACAAGAGAATTCAGAGCGCGCTAAACACAAATACAGCTTAATCAAATTGAAGTAATCTAGAACAATTATGCATAATGTAAAGTATACACACACACAACACACACAAAACACACACACACACAAACACACACAAACACCTGTTGTCTACTGGTTCTGGCACTATGGCTGGCATGTGTGCACACAGGACAGAGACTCGGTGGCGCTCGTTTCCTGTTGCTCGTGCACGGAAATACCGCTACTGTTGTGGCTTGTTATATAAACACACCTCATTAGAAAGTCCACAGCTGACAGTGTGTGTGTGTGTGTGTGTGTGTGGGTGTGTGTGTGTGTGTGTGTGTGTGTGTGTGTGTGTGTGGTGTGTGTGTCACTGTTACATCAGTTCCAGAGCCTCACCGAGGTTCAGCAATGTCTGTTTAAAGACCTTACTGGAACTGGTATTAGAGTGGCCCTCTTCTCAGGAAGGCAGTGAAGAGTACACTCAACATCACTTCTGGTAGACACAGAAAGTAAGTCCATATACTATCAAATATTTATCCACTAACACATTACTCTGAAAAATATGCTGTCCGTGTTACATTGCTGTGCAGAATGAGCGCGTGTCTGTGTAACCTAATAGTTAGTTCTTTTTATACCGTAAAAAACATTAAGCTATTTAAAGGGAGCAGAGAAACTGTAACCGAGGGAAACAGTTTAAAAACTAGAAAAGTATAGGAGTTTAATCTGCAGATTCCCTGGTTCAAAATGAAGCCACACATTTCTATGGATGTAACTTTTTAAGCAAACAACAATGGCTTAAATGTGGCCTGTAAACACTAGATGAGGCATATTTTAGTATAGCCTATAGCCTAGCCTCCTCAGAGCACCTATACAGCTCACTAACTAACAAGCTACAACTTATCTATTTAATCCATGTGTAAGTGAAGTGTAAACACTAGCATGTGCCATTTTACAGGATGTGTTTGACTTTTTCCTAGCCAGGAGCATTTCACTTTCTTGAATTTCCCCCCATTGCCTGGACATAACCTCATGTAATATGCTAAATTGCTGCTTACATGCTTTTAATTAGGCTATGCATTTTTTTTTAAACAAATAAATAACATGACATGTTCATTAGTAATCTTTTAAGACGCTTTAATGCGAGCCAGGCTAACATGTTCCTCATATGCAAACAAGCAATAGGCATATTTACCCAAAATGTCAAACTATTCTCGTACTACTTATTTACTAAACAGTTAGTCATTTTATTGATGTTGTTCTATAGCCACAGTTTGTATTTACCATTGCCTCAGAGCCCAAGAGTAACTCACACCGTGGCTTATGAATGTGCCCGGGTAGACATAGCTATCACCTTTGATCATCAGTGTGTGTAAATGTCTGTGTGTTGTGTGTACAAGAGATCGAGTGACACCTCAACAAGTGAAGCTCATAAATATTAATAGGGGCCTCATGTATATTCAGAGGGAAGGCTATGAATATTTAAACTATGATAGAGCATGTGGCAGGGTGACTAGACAGCCACGGACAAGAATAAGACAAATATACCTCCTCCTTTACTTCTTAACCCCAGTGAGACGCAGCAGCACAGCCTTTCTGTTGGGCAACATTAATTCTAATTAAGAATACATAATTTGTATGATTTTGTTTTCATGTGAACTATGGCTCAGAAGAAGAATAATGGTCCTTATGTTATTTTGCAACAGACTTCCAGCGTCTCTATTTAAATTAGGAAAACCTGCTGAGTGGAGGCTTCCTAATTCTAACGCTGCACACTGTCCAAAACAAGAGGATATTTAAATACACATAGAAGTTTTAAATTGTAGTCCGAGTAAAAATACTGTACATTTCAATGTTATCTTTATTTGCACATCCCATTATCTAGACCTACATGTTACTGACTGTGTTTAATGACTATATGTTACACAGGTGTTTTCTGTTTTTAACAACCAGACTCATTATACGATATCTAATATTTACGTAACGTGAGGAGTGCACTGAGAGTCTCTGAGCAGCAGGGGGTGCTCATGCCTCGGAGTGAGACTCCTTCAGATGAACATGCTGACAATGTTGTTTAAGTAATTTGCATCAATTTTCCACATTAACTTGTTTTTATCAGAGTAAAAACGTCAATATTATTGCTCGACTGTACGAAGAATCCCATCGTGTGAGCATTATAGTGATTAGTAACAAGATTCCTAAAGACTAAATGCCCTTAATGTTCAAACATGTAAATCTTCCTCTTGCTCATTAGTTATTCAGACATTAAGGCAATTACCTTCATCTCCTATTCATGAACTCAGTAGCAGGTCAACAACGCATATCTCTGCTTTCCCTCAGTGCACACATCATTGATTATCATGTGATACTATCAGTAGATAAGGCTTTACATTAAAGGTCCCCTATTATACTGTTTTTCATCAATATATTATAGGTCTCAGATTTATACAAAACATGTCTCTGAAGTGTTTAGCTTGAAATACCAAACAGATCATGCATTGTATTATCCCATAATCCCCTCTGTTTCAAAAGTGCTGATTCTCTGTCTGTTACTGGAGATGAAAAAATAAGGAGCCCCTCCCCACGCCCCTCTGCAAGATATTTGGTTAAAAAGAACACAGTGGTGCTCTAGGAGGAGATTCAGGTGATAAGGTGGGGGGGGGTGTTACCTTGGTTGGTGATTGGCTAATGGTTACACAAGCCAAAAAAACATTATGACATCACAAAGTGGCCAAAATCTGATCAGCTCATTTTTAGACAGGTTTTTATATAAATGGATCAGGGTAAAAAGTGAGCAAATATTTTGTCCTGAAACTTTCAGAATCTCTTTACACAGAGGGGGGGACACATGTTTATGTATAAAAGACATGAACACATGGATTTTGCATGATAGGTGACCTTTAATATTTGGCCTTTGCTAGAAATTAACATTAAACTTGTCACCTAAGAACAAATTGTTCTTATTTCTGGCAGCGAATGGGTAAGCATTGTATTTTATGTCTGCATCTGCCAGTGGGCCACGACAATTGAAATAGACGTAAAAATATGTTAATTCCCCAAGAGGAGAGACTTGATGTCTGTAATTATGTGCAAACAAATATGCATTGTGCACCGCATGCATGTCTTCGTATAATGTACTTTCTTCTGTGGTGTATGTATCTCGCCACGCCTGCATTAGCATCTGCTCACCAACATGAGAGGAAACAAGGAGTCAGGATGATATAGAAATGTGACATCGTCAATCCAGCCACAGCACTTTATTCTATTCACACAGTGCATTTCCTTGGAACACAATATATAATTTAATATCAATATAAAACTCCATTTGTGAATATAAATTATGCATTCAATACAGCAGCTCTGATATATACTATTAAGCTTTGGTACAGTGGTACATTTCTGTCTGAGAGGGGGTTTATGTGGTGTGTGTGTGTGTGTGTGTGTGTGTGTGTGTGTGTGTGTGTGTGTGTGTGTGTGTGTGCGCACATGCTTGTTATGAGTGAGAACGGTGTACCCTGTGGGCATCGTAAGAAGTAAGGCAGGTGTTTGGGGGGGGGGTGGAAATAGGTGTTTGTGTTAAGAAACTACGCATGTGAGTTCACGAGGAACTCAGCAATCATGGCTCCGTCCGCCGAGGCTTCATCAGTACTGAGCGCCCCAGGCCGGGGCACCGAGGGGGGGCAGCTGGGAGGGGGGCAGCTGCCCAGGTGGGGGGGTGGGGGCACCACGCAGCAGTAACCCCCCCCCTGGCAACTTTACTTTGGGGATAGGACACTGAAACGCCTCCCTGCAGAGAAAGAGAAAGTAAAGTAGGAGTGAAGAACTTGCAAACACCAGCACTTTGTGAAGTGTTCTTCTGGGGGCCGTTTGGGGCCAAGAGCCTTCGGGGGGCTCGTTGATTACCTGAGCTATGCTACGCTGATGAGGGGCCATCGCTGTGTAGGACCCCAGCACAGCCTGGGGCGGGGGGTGTGAGGGATGCTGCACCCCCACAGCAGGGCCGTAAGCAGCTGCAAACACAGTTATGTAAAGATTATTAACAACATATTTCATCGCTGCCGTTTGTTCAAGAAAAGGGTTAAAGCACGGGAGAGCTCTCCAGGTGTTTGGGGACAATAGAAAGATTCAATACAGCATTCAAATAAAGAAAAGGGGAGAAAATAAATAAAACTGTACGCCAAAATGATTCATTATTCTCTCGATGTGTAAGGACTCTCTGTTTTCAGGTTTACACATTTACATTTGTCCATCATTAGTGCAGTCCTGCCGATTCATTTGCATTTCTGTGTTGGGGCGCTGAGTCTTTATTATAAACATACATTGCTGATGCCTAGAAGGTGTTGACGGACACTTCGCAGCTGTTCAGGTACAGTCGCTCATTAAGACGCTCTATATTCTAATAAAGAGCCGGGTTTAAACATGTCTCCTCGCTCTCTGTCGATGCGTTGAATAGAAGCAGCAGGAAAAGAGACCGGTTCACTGTGAGACCCTCAGACTACATCTCTGACAGTGTAACGGCCCCCTCCTCTACTGCCAGGCTGCGTCTGTCACACACACACACACACACACACACCCACACACCACACACACCACACACACACACACACACACACACACACACACACACACACACACACACACACACACACACACACACACTAGGGCTGCTCGATTATGGCAAAAATCATCTCGATTATTTGGGTCAATAATTGGTATCAAGATAATTAAAACGATTATCCATTTACTTTGAAAACATCCATTTATTGCAAAAAAAATGTGAACAGTATGTTTTTAATAGTTGATTAAAAAAATAATTAAAAAATAATCGTTTTATTAAGATTATGTTGTTTTCATAATCGTTGCAAGCCAAAATCGTAATTGCGATTAAAATATGATTAATTGAGCAGCCCTAACACACACTCACACATGGTTGGGCAGTACCTGTCGGTGGGGCTGCTTGGCTGAGGATGTGCTGGCTCGGGGAGATGGGCCTGCATTGGTGCTGAGCTGAGGTAGGGTACTGGCCGTAGTAATACACAGGTAACTATGGGAAATAAAATGAAAAATATTAATATTCGTACTATTATTAACCATACATTTATCCTTTACATTTAACTTAATGACTGTATAAGCAACATTTTTGTTTATTAATCCAGAATGCATACATGTTGTTTTCCTAAAACAGCAATATTTAATACATAGTAGTTTACATTAGTATACTAAGTATAAGAATACATGATAATCTTACATACAATGATCGTTTCATGTACATAATCAAAAACATACGAAAGGGTATTAGGGCCAGTCATGAGACAACATTATCAGAATTTTTATTTTGCATTTTGAGAATAAAACAAACCACTAGCAAAATAGAGTGGAAGTCTGCCCTATTCTTAACATTTAAACCTCTTGGAGTGGAAATAAAAACAACTCTTTATCCTCTCAGTAAGTTCCCAATATGCGTAGTTGCTTCAATGAAAAAGGACATAAAGAATGAAAAGTGCAGGCGCTTCGTACCGGAGGTGAGGGCTGGCAGTAGCTGGGTGGGTTTGGAGGGGGGGGGGGCGCTGCATATATGTAACCCTGGGTGGGAGGGTAGAGGGGCGGGGCTTCACCCGTCGACTGACAGCTCACATGAGCAAACTGCGAGGAGAGGTCTTCAATCTGTCGGTCAAGAGAAAGACGGTCAAAAACACGCACAAAGACGCCCGTAAACACACATGCATACTGAAAACACACGTGTGTGTGTGTGTGTGTGTGTGGTTGTGTGTGTGTGTGTGTGTGTGTGTGTGTGTGTGTGGTGAGTTCAGACTGTGTATTGATACATACGGTGGTGTATGGCTGTGAAGCAGTGACAGGCAACATCTGCGGAGCCGTGTACGAGACAGATGAGTACTGAAGCACCTGAGAGACACATGTGGGACAGAGATAAGACACAAACAGCCACATGTACAGGTATGTTGGTCTGAACATGTCTTGCATGTCAAACACTGCTGTATGTGTTAATGTGTGTGTGCGTGTGTGGGTGTGTGTGTGTGTGTGTGTGTTACCTGCTGCTGAGACGGAGTGCCTTGCAGCTGAGTCTGGCTCCTGATTGGCTGCTGACTGTCCGGAGGGTTGTAGACAGCAGGTGTTCCATCAGGGTTCAGGAAAGGCTGCCCTGAAAGGTCAAAGGTTTGAGTATGATGAATGTGTTGTGCATGTAATATACTGGTGTGTGTGTCTGTGTGTGTGTGTTATGTACCAGTATGTGGGTTCACAAGTATGCTTCCCGGCGGGATCCCGTTCTCTATGATGTAGGCAGAGTTAGGAGCCGGCTCGTCTATGATGGGGGGGGGGGAGGGGTGAGGGTGAGTGGATGGCAGTCTGAAAAGAGAGATGGAGCCTGAGAGAGAGGAAGAGCTTTATTATCAAAGTCACATTTCAACATCTTAAAGCAGCTCCTCTCCACTGGAGGCCGGCAGCAAAGAGCTAATGGTTGTCTGAGCGAGACGTAACCTAAAGCTAGTCGCCTCAATGACCAGCAGGGCAGGAAAAGTAGAGAAGCATCAAAGCTGCCATTGAACAAGCCTCTCGAGCCCAACTGCTTCCCTGAGTGAATCCCCCCCCGCTGAATAAGGGTATTAGGGTAAGAAATACAATTAAAAAATGAATTGGTCTAAATAAAAGGTGCCGGATGACGTCATATGCTCATTTGCATATGTTCTGCAACAACTCCAAACATCACTGATGATTAATTACATTTGTTTATAAAACGGACAAGTCCAATCAAGCAATCTGATTGGTTCTTAGCCGTGATATAATGAGCGTATATCACGGGTAGAATGTGTAGTTATTTTTCACAACAAGTCAGTATCCCTCCGCGTCTGAGAAAAAGCTACAAACGTACAGCTGTTACATTACGTCCGTTACGAAACTAACTAACTAACAAAGCTTAAGATGGAAACATTTAAGGTTAACCTCGACCTCCGGGGGGTCTTACTATGGAGGAGTGGATTGAGCAGTGCCTATCTCCAGAAACAAAATGCACCTAAACGACGACATGCAGAGCTACGTGAAGAGCAGGTAGACCAACTGGAAAAGTACCACCATTCAAAAGCTTTCTGATGCGGGTCTTGAAACAAAGCAGAGAAATGATGACCGTTAGAGGCCACAGGTGCGAAAGCTCTCTCCACTATAAAGTGGAGCAATATTCTCACCACGCCAAGCAACAGCCGAGTACAACCTCAACCTATACAAGTAACCACACGCCCCTTAGCTGTGATATAACACAGAGAACCAACAAATACATTGTTCATCAAACTAAAAACACTAAAACTACAAGACCTGGTTGACTATAAAACTATTCAAATTATGTTCAAAGCCGCAAATCAACAATTACCTCATAATATCCAGGGACTTTTCACACGGAGAGAAAGCATGTCCATGTTGAGAGGAAACTGCATTTTCTAAAAAAACACCTGTACGAACAAATGCCAAACTTCATTGCATCACATCAAAAGGTGTTAGTCACCACGATGCACTGAAATATTGTGCAAGTCTATCTAAACTGAAAGTATTATTTAGGAGCCAAATCATGAATGGTTATGAACAGGATCTGTACAATCCCATTTGTTATTTAATGTAATTGAAAAAGTAATGTCTTTCTGATTGTTTTGCAAAAAACAAAAAACTAATTAACAAGACAAACATGTCGCTGATGACGATGACCTAATATTTTATTTATAAGGAAAATGTATGCTAGAGGGGGTAGGACCAGAAACGTTTTTTAGCTTCTTCTTGCCCTGTTGAACATGACAGAGACTATTTGAGAATGTATTTTTATGTATTTATTATTTTTTTGTACTTTGTTATAATTATTATTATGAGAAGAAGAAAAAAAGAATATATATTATATAATATAATGAGCCTTAAATATATGACATTTATAATTATTGCTTTTTTTCATGATGGTTTGAGTAAGCCACTACACGTGTGGCTAGTAGAGTCTGTGAACAATTTGGAAAGTGATCTGGTCAGAGGTCGCGTTAACCGAATATTTTCCGTCTATGACGGATTTTTTTTTAACAATGACGGACAAATCTGAAAGCAATCCGTCATTTTGACAGATTAGAACAAACTCGGAACAGCGCCAAAGTTTCCCCGCAGCGAGGCTCCGGTGTTATGCCGTGTTATGCATGCCCTCCAAAAAGGAAATCATACCGTTTCCAAACCTAACTGTGCCGAACAAATCATTGAAGTGTCTGTGAGTTTTGGCTTTACGCTGTGCACGCTCCCGCGAGGTGCAGCCTGTCAAAAATGACGGGCAGCGAAAAAGTCTAGCGCAACCTCTGGATCTGGTTGTCTTTTGCCACACGTTAAATATAATACCACTTGAAAATGACTGTTGTCAAAAGTTGTCTCATGCCACTTGAATCTGATAACTTAAAACGTCCCCTCTGCCTGTGCTAAAAACATACTGTGTGCAGCGTCTTAGCAAATGACGTGTTTTTCTTGAATATGTGAAAAAGGCAGGAGGTGTTGTGTGAAAACCTACAGCTATGGTGTGAAGGTTCATGGATTGAGTTACATTTTCACACCAGAAGAACCTCCACAGATTTGGTGTTAATTAGCTGCTGCTGAATCAAGATCAGACATCATTTATAAACAGTGATATTCCCAGAGTGTGGTGAGGTGAGGACATCTGCTGAAAGTTTGCTTGCACATAGGTACGAGAGGAGAGAAGTTTCTCACCCCCGTGTGACAGCCAAGTGTTACCAAAGGTTATTCTGACACAAGGTGAGAGGAGAGGAGACGCACCTGAGGCACGTGCGTCCCAGCTGTGGTTTGCAGCTTGGCGAGGTATCAGGGCGGGACTCGTCCATTGGTAGGAAGAATCTGAGGAGTCTGTGCTGCTCCAAGGTCGGAGTTCGTTGCTATAGCGACAGTCAGTCTCAGTGCTACTTTGCCTGCTGCTGCCCGTC
>NC_047513.1:20879183-20906683 GCF_902827115.2 Pseudochaenichthys georgianus | reverse complement strand
TACTGCTTTTAAAGATATATTTGGCCTGCATTTGCATGAGTCTGTGTGTGTGTTCATACCTATCTGGAGTTGTTTACTGGAGAGCCTCACAGGTGAATGATGAGGTCATATATCCCATGTTCCCACAGGGCAGACAGAAATGCAATTATCCTCTCCGCCGTGCTCGCCTTCTCTACTGTTGCTCTGTCTGCCGGCTCTTTACTGGTCAATGGAAAATAGCCTGCAGATATCGAAAAAAAACACAGGAGAGAAAACAGTGTTAGCGGTCATTGTACGATAGAAACACCACTACAATGTTTCACACAATCACCCCCCAACACACACACCCACACACACGACACACACCCACACACACACCACCACACACCACACACAACCACACACACACACACACACACACACACCACACACACCAACACACACACACACACACACACACAACACATATCAAACAGTTGCCAGGGCATTAAAGCATAGCTGCTGGAAATGACATCAAGTAGCTAAGCGTGTGTGGTCTGCGTATGTGTAGTGTTAACCTTTGTCTCTGCTTGCCAAATGCTCTCCTGGCTTGACAGCTAATTGCTGCTTAAAGTGTATTACTGTAAGTGTGTGCGGGTAAAATATATCCTGTGCTCGGATGTGGTATTTGCTTGTATATTTACATGTGTGGTTCATGTGGACACATGTCTGGTGAGTGTGTGTGTGTGTGTGTGTGTGGTGTGTGTGTGTGTGTGTGTGTGTGTGTGTCTGTGTGTGTGTGTGTGCGTGCGTGAGTGTGTCCTTTTATTAGAAGCAGCAGCTGTGGAGAGTATCATCCGATCCACCAGCACTAATATTCCCAGAATGCCAAGCTGAGTCTCTGATCCCAGTGGTGAGAATATTGCCAACACCAAAGAGATACACATACTGTACACACACACATACTGTATACACACACACACACACACACACACACACACACACACACACCCACACACACACACACAACCACACACACACACACACACACACACACCACACACACGAGGAAGTTGCATTCCACCATATTTTTACCGAAGAGCCGACTGCACTCAGTGGGGGACACATACTGCTGTTACACAGAGCTCAAGGGGACACTTATTCCTGTAACGCCGGGGACAGAATAACGAGCTCAGAGGATGCTGAGTCCCTTAACATGGTTATTAACACCTGACTGGAGATAATAGCGCTTTTTAAAAAAGTCCACTATCGCTCCATGTGCCACCAAAGTGGTGTTTACTTCCCATTCCGCCTCAATGAAACACAGTACATGTCAGCCCTGATTCCACCCAGCAAAAATATTCTTGGTATGGAAAAGATGCCCCTATTAGTAGAGTGATCAATTAACAGTCAATCAGTCATAGTTCAATAATTATATTTCCTTCTTTCCAGCTTTTCATGTGTAAAGAGTTGCATTTTGGAATGTTGATCAGAGCAAATGACAATGGGTTAAAAAAAAATCATTTCCCACAATTTTCTTGCATTTTACCGACAAAATTAGTAATAATTTTCGAGAAAATTAATCGAGAAAATAATCTGCAATGTATTAGAGCAGAAAATGTTGCATTATGACGAAGCTGCAGCCGAGAAATGTATCACTGTTTGCTTGGTGGGCTTCTTACTGCCTAGGGAAGACACCTAAACACACTATAGGACATAATGACTTGAGAGAGTCCCTAATGTGCTGTTGCTGAGTTCTTGCCGAGCTGTCCTTTAGCCAAACTCGACGTCTGCTGCACTATAAACTGACCCTGACCCCATACCTCAGAGATGGATGGGCAAAGGAAAAAAAACAACACATCTTTCATCATTAAAATCACAGAAAAAGACTGTATAAATTAAGAGAAGCCATGCTGGTATTGAGTGTATAAGAGCTGTAAGATGAGAGCAATACCAGCGAAGAGTAAGATGACATAAACGGGACAGAGAGGGAAAAGAATGATGTGGAGCAGATGCACTACAGAGCACACAAGATGAATGGGAGGCAAGGGAAGCCGGGGATGAAGAGGGATGAGGAAAAAGTCTGCAGGGACTTTAAAGGTGAAGAGGGGTGAAAGGAGGCAATAGAGAAAGAGGGGAGCGAAGAATTAGTGAAAGAGAGGCTTGCAGCACCACAGTCTGTCTCCGGGCTTTTCAGCCGACGGCCGTGAAGAGGGGATTTGAGTTGAGCTACCAGATTTTGAGCTGAGCGCTGCAGAAGCGGCCGGCCGCCCGGGGAGAAGGTGTGACACGATCATTAGCGCGTGACGGATGGCGGCGGGAAGCAGGGAGCGCCAGTACCCGCTACATCATCATCCATCTGCTGCTCTCCCGAAGCCTGCAGCCAAAGAGCCACCTACTCACCAGGACACCTCTTTTCTCCAGCCAAAAGCTGCCTAGCTCATCTACACTGACACACAGGCAGCTTGGTGAGAACATACCAAAAGGTGCTTTAGATGGCCATTGTCAGCGTCACCAAGTCAAACTAAGCCCAGTACAATCCTGTTTGTAATTAAGACCACGGAAACGATATATATTTAAATTCCAGGACTATATTAACCAGTGGCTTAGCATCGTTTCATAATTGAGTCTAACATTGCCTTTCTTATGCTTGGTTCTTATTATGCCTTACTGGTAGATATCAACCGTACAGTTTTTCATCTCCAAAGACATTCTGCACTAAAGTATTTGTTTTTGTTCCACCCTTCCATTGCTTAAAAAAAACCAACAAAAAAATAGAAATCATCGCTGCCTATGGTCATATAAGCTGATCGTGTTGTGTGTGTAGGTTGCAGCTGAATTTAAAAGGGGATTTCATGTTTTCTCCCTCAGCTCGGAGCTCATTAGGAAATCTTTCAGCGAGAGAACAAGAGAGCAGGTCTCTTGTATAAAATAATCACTGAGAAATTTGAGGCAAACTCATAGCATTCAGCTCTTTGTTTATCCATAATCTGTAGGCTTTGCTCGGGAGTCGGTGGGCTGCTTACTTTGTTTAATATAGTATTTTGAGTTTTCACTTAGATGTATATACAATTTATATATATATATGTGTATATATTTGTTTGCATCTTTTGGGCCTGCATTTTTAACATTTGCAGCTGAATTCTCTCCCTTCTGAGCAGGTTTTATTTTTTCCTCCTTGCTTATTTAAGTCAAATAAAACAGGGCATGCATTTTTCACTCGCCACTTTAAGACAAGTGAAAAACTGAAAGTAGGCTACACATTAGAAAAAAAATGTAGGTTACATTGTCCTTTGAGTCATCAGCACCTGAGCAGACACCGCAGCTTTATTACCAAAGTGACTTGTGGGTGCGACAGCTGTGCCGCTCTGCAGCTGAACTAAAACCTCATGCTGGGAAAAAAAAACACCCCTCTGCATATATACAAGACAGCACAGCAGCAAGTGCTGGTGTTAAAGGGCTTCTTCACACAATATGAGGCTTTGCAACTCTACAACTGATGCCATCTTGACTGCAGTGGTGTAAAGTTAATTTACTCAAGTACTGTACTTAAGTACCATTTCGAGTTACTAGTACTTTACTTGAGTATTTCAATTCATTGCTACTCTGTACTTCTACCCCATTACCACCATAGGTACATCTTGTACTTTAACTCCTATACATTTCTTTATACCTTTAGTTTATTTGCAGATTGGGATTAATGATATGAAATATAATTGACACTTAAATAGGATTTTAGTTGCAGTAACATCCGCAAGCTACCCTGCAGAATACAAAGGAATCAAAATGAGCTGCACATTAACCAGCTTTGATAAACACATTAATGGATCAATAATTATAATCAAAAGATATAATTCAAGTTATTAGAAAACCGGCCAATCTGAAAATAGACTACTTTTGGTACTTTAAGTATATGTCGATGATGCTAATACCTTTGGAGATTTTCAATGCAGTACTTTTACCTGTAACAGAGTATTACTAGACTGTGGCATTACTACTTTTACCTAAGTACAACAATGAGTACTTCTTCCACCTCTTGCACCTGCTTGACTGTGCCACACATGTTAAACGGTGGATGCGGTAAGAAGGAAAAGACAAAACAGGTGTCACCTTCAAACACTTCAGTGGCATCCTGTTGACCCACATAACAGGAAGAACAGATAACAGAACAAGATCGGGTTTTTGTGATCTACTCTCTCGGGGTGGGGTGGGACTCTCCCACTTGGAGAGCTAAAAGCACAAAATCGTGTGTCGCATTACCGTCCGTGACCCATGCTAAAGCTGACACACCGGGCTATTTTTACACCCGGGCAGGGAGTGGACCTCCTGCTCCGGGACCTCACCGGGCTGTCAGCTGCATGAGGAGCCGGAGGACGAAAGGGTACACAGCAGGAGGACAGACAACATGAACTCAGTATTATAGCTCACAGAAAAATACTTTTTTCCGACAGGGGTGAACTGGCAATTTACAATACCCTTAACCCTCCTGTCGTGTTCATGTCTCCCCCTTACTCTGGTGTTCGCGGTCAAATTTGACTGGTCTGTTTTAACTGCTCTTACATTAAGATACAAACCAATGCCGTCGGCTACTGGTTTACATGATTTACTGCAGTCAATATACAAAGAAGAGAACTCTAGATGTAATCCAAAATTAACATTGTGTCGATGTGTGGCTGTGTACTACTGACTGGTGGATGAACATCGCTAGCTACCCATTCATTTCTTATGGCGGTCATTTTTGGCCGGGACTAGGAACACCATACAAAGTTGACATCAATTAAAGTGGTGACCATCAATGTAATATGTTCAAATACCTTCTGTGGAGGATTTCATAAGGCTTTGAGGCAGTTTAAATGTCCAAACACTACATGTATGTTTGATGAAAAATAGTACATCGGTCAGATTTGAGCTGAACACGACAGGAGGGTTAAAAACTCACATTTGTAGCCCACACTCAAGGCACGCGAGCAACAGGAAAATTAAAGAGTAGACGGAAAATATATAAATAATCTCTTTATCTAAGTAACGCTAAACACAGTTACATTCAGCAAAAAAATACATAATATAAATACATTTACTGTCTCTGAAATCCTTTTTCATTCAGCGGTGTCGCTTCACTTACAGCCCCGGGGAGATGCGACTGATAGCTGCGCCCCGGGGCAGTAAGCTAGTTAATTTAACGGTAATTTTCGACTAAAGCATAACTATTTTCTTACCCAGTTTTGTTCTTTTATCACCCTACTACATTATCTGATGTTAGTACTATCTTTAAAAGTACAAACAAGAGGAGGGCAGCATCAACAGAGCGCGAGGAGCGTCGATGCCAAGCAGCCGTTAGTTATGCTAGTCGAGGAGATGTCCTCGCGGGGTGTCCGTTAGCTTACCGTTATGTCTTTCGTTCTTCCGTTCCTTCTACCGACTCCACTGCCGTACACCCAGCGTTGAGCGTCTGTTGACTGTGAGGTCCGTCGCTCCTCCTCCGCTTTTTGCCTGTCTAAGTCGGAGCAGAGGGGGGAGGAGTGGGGGAGAGTTGGGAGGAGGAGACAGATCTGAACCCTGAGCCACGCGCCCACACACACGCGAAGAATGCACGAGAGCGATCATCAGCCCACTCATCTCTATCTCTGTCCCTGTCTCGCGCGATCTACTGTCTGTCTCTCTTTGTTTTACATTCATCTGAATTCAATTGTCTTTACTACGGCAAGTTTACGGCAAAAACTGACATCAGGAAGAAATACTCCCTTTACAAATTATTATTCCTCCTTGCATCGGTATGTAAGCCTGATTCACTACTTCAGTTGACTATACATTTGTTTTATGATATAGTTATAACATTTTGAGTTGTATACTCCTTTCAGAGGTTTTGTTTAAGAGTTATAGACAACATTTATTAATTTGTCATTTCTTCATCGGATTTTTAAAAGTAATAACATACCTACATGGCCTGTATACTAAATCCCATGGATATTAAATATCACAGCAGCATATGCATCTTATGTTATTCTACTGTATGTTGGTGAGGCTGCTTGCTTTACTGTGTCCTTTTATGTTTGATGGCTGTCGGTGAAGGTGTGTGGTGTGTGTGTGTGTGTGTGTGTGTGTGTGTGTGTGTGTGTGTGTGGTGTGTGTGTGGTGTGTGTGTGTGTGTGGGTGGTGCGTGCGTGCGTGCGTGCGTGCGTGTGTGTGTGTTGTGTGTGTGTGTGTGTGTGTGTGGACAATCTGTATACTGTGTGTATGCATTGTGTTTTTATTTATTTTTACACTAACTAAATAATACCACAAAGGATACATGTCATATTTACATCAAATTATATTAATTAATTTGTATAATCAATTTGATAGGGTCGAACAAGGTTATAGTAAAAAAAAGGCCCCATTTTTCATGTAAAAGTATTATACTCATCAGCTTATAATATAGGAGTACATTTTGTCAACTTCGATTATTTGCCAGCTATATTGTTAAACCTTCACACACTGATTTTTACCCACTTAACCTACACTGTTGTAGATTTAACTACCCACCATTATATAAGGTTGTTCAAATTGAGCACCCCCTTGCAAAACGCAGCCTACACATTATAACATATAGCAATAGCACAGTGTCACTCACAAGGGCCATTTTATGCATCAAATACTCACCCATACTTTAAGAATATCTTGCTAATAATACCTAAGTGACATCTTCAATGCAGGCTTTTACTTGCATTTTTAAAGGATTGCTATTTTTTACTTCAAAGGATGTGACTAAATCCTCTAATAATAATAATAATTCCTTACATTTATTATAGCGCTTTTTCAATGACTCAAAGCGCTTTACATATACACACATTACACATATATCATACATGCAATGGTCAGAAACTGTGGACAATACCCACAGGAGCAAGTTCAGGTGAAGTGTCTTGCCCAAGGACACACCAGCTTTACAGACGCAGCAGCGGCGGGTTTCACCCCTTGATCTGATGATCATTGCACAGCGCACTGCGCCACACCGTCCATCTTCACGCCTCGAGGTCATCGAGGCGCTTTTACAAGTATACATTGGTATCATACATGTACTGTGGACAATACCCACAGGAGCAAATCCGGGTGAAGTGTCTTGCCCAAGGACACAACGGCCTGATGCTGTTGAAGAAATAGGAAGTTCCCATGGTCAAATGAAGCCATAATGAGTAAACAAAAATGGTAACCTTTGATGGCATATTAAAGCACAGCCTCGTAAAGTTTTATACGAGTTGACAGCCTCTCATCTGTTCCCTGGAGACCTACCATTTATCTTTGAGATTGAGAACTGTATTTAGATTTAATTTTATAGTATTTGTTCTCTTTTTTCAAAAGATTGTAAATGTCACTTCATCTCAGATCCTACTTTAATAAGAACGATACTATCAATACATTGTAAAATGTAATTACTCTAGTTAAAAGAGGCACAACCATTGCAAAATATAGACTCTTCAACTTTAATATAATAGTATTCTTCCAACGGTATTACAGATTTCCTCAGTGTCCTTAGTGTTAGCTACAGAGGCAGGGCAGGTGCAGACGAGGGTATTCTTTACCCACATGTCTGTTTGCCCTCACCAAAGAGCCCGTCTAAAGCTGAATCATCAAGCCTCATCTATCTTTGGTTACACCACAGCAGACACAAGTAATAAGAGATCGTTTTACATCAATGGCATCCTGTTGAATGCTACCAAGCTTTATATCTGTACTGCAGCCAGGTCGATTTAAAAAGACTGTGGTCATATGTCCAAGTACAGTGATAGCTAGAGTCCCGATCGCACACATCTTTTATAAATAAAAGTAATTGGGGGCATAGCTGGATTAACCCAGGGTCTCTTGGCAAATAATGGATGTCAACCTTTTACAGTTTTTGGTTGTATAACAACTACAATGATTTCTCACAGTGTAGAGACAAAATTCAATGAATTTAGTTTGGTTTCAAGAGAAACACTTCCTCAAATAACTTCTTCAGGTTAATGCAAATCAATTTCTGCTTCTTCACACAGAATCAGAATAAGGTTTATTGCATAATAGGTATTCACTTAAAGGGAATTTGCCTTGCTGTTTGGTGCACACTTAATACACATATTAACAAGAGAAACAAATGCAGGCAAAGTACTACAGAGGTAAAAGGGTTGAATTAACTGGACATGCAGATCTATGATGAGATATGAGCATTAAGTTCAAGGCAGCTTCATTCATCTTCCATTCATTCTCGTCTCATTCAGTTCAAAGTCGTTCACAGAGTCCATTATTCAAAGACAAAATTACACTAGATATAATCCAAGATATTTCTGATATGTGATAAATGTAGCCTGTAGGAGGCAAAGAGACTTCATAGTCTCACTTCTTGTCCCAAGACAGAGAACTACTGCTCAAAAACTTTCTGGAGCAGCATATCAATATTGAACTAAACACTGTTTTAATAGTGCAGGGAATCACTTCAACAGATTCTGTCTCATCATTGCTAAACATATTCCTCTTATGTACTGCACAAAAGGGAAGCTCCCAAGGTTTAATGTATTCATTAAATAACAGTGTACACCTCGAAAGGAATATGGCTGTTGTTAAAAAGAGATACTTTGAGAGTAAAAATATATATTATTCAATTTAAGAAATATCTTTCTATTTTTGTGTCGATGCAGCATGTCTTTACAACAGGCAATTCATAATGTACATATATTACCCTTAAGGGGTACTGAAAAGATCAATGTTATAACCACAAACTAGAGAGATGACTGAGCGCAGGCCTGAGGATGTGCGTCATCGAAAAAATCCAGCAGACATTGCTATGTGTGTGTATCACTGCTCTCTCTCTCTCAACATAAACACACACAGGTTTGAATGACACTTTACAAGAGAATTCAGAGCGCGCTAAACACAAATACAGCTTAATCAAATTGAAGTAATCTAGAACAATTATGCATAATGTAAAGTATATCACACACACAACACACACAAAACACACACACACACAAACACACACAAACACCTGTTGTCTACTGGTTCTGGCACTATGGCTGGCATGTGTGCACACAGGACAGAGACTCGGTGGCGCTCGTTTCCTGTTGCTCGTGCACGGAAATACCGCTACTGTTGTGGCTTGTTATATAAACACACCTCATTAGAAAGTCCACAGCTGACAGTGTGTGTGTGTGTGTGTGTGTGTGTGTGTGTGTGTGTGTGTGTGTGTGTGTGTGTGTGTGTGTGTGTGTGTGTGTGTGTGTGTGTCACTGTTACATCAGTTCCAGAGCCTCACCGAGGTTCAGCAATGTCTGTTTAAAGACCTTACTGGAACTGGTATTAGAGTGGCCCTCTTCTCAGGAAGGCAGTGAAGAGTACACTCAACATCACTTCTGGTAGACACAGAAAGTAAGTCCATATACTATCAAATATTTATCCACTAACACATTACTCTGAAAAATATGCTGTCCGTGTTACATTGCTGTGCAGAATGAGCGCGTGTCTGTGTAACCTAATAGTTAGTTCTTTTTATACCGTAAAAAACATTAAGCTATTTAAAGGGAGCAGAGAAACTGTAACCGAGGGAAACAGTTTAAAAACTAGAAAAGTATAGGAGTTTAATCTGCAGATTCCCTGGTTCAAAATGAAGCCACACATTTCTATGGATGTAACTTTTTAAGCAAACAACAATGGCTTAAATGTGGCCTGTAACACACTAGATGAGGCATATTTTAGTATAGCCTATAGCCTAGCCTCCTCAGAGCACCTATACAGCTCACTAACTAACAAGCTACAACTTATCTATTTAATCCATGTGTAAGTGAAGTGTAAACACTAGCATGTGCCATTTTACAGGATGTGTTTGACTTTTTCCTAGCCAGGAGCATTTCACTTTCTTGAATTTCCCCCCATTGCCTGGACATAACCTCATGTAATATGCTAAATTGCTGCTTACATGCTTTTAATTAGGCTATGCATTTTTTTTTTAAACAAATAAATAACATGACATGTTCATTAGTAATCTTTTAAGACGCTTTAATGCGAGCCAGGCTAACATGTTCCTCATATGCAAACAAGCAAATAGGCATATTTACCCAAAATGTCAAACTATTCTCGTACTACTTATTTACTAAACAGTTAGTCATTTTATTGATGTTGTTCTATAGCCACAGTTTGTATTTACCATTGCCTCAGAGCCCAAGAGTAACTCACACCGTGGCTTATGAATGTGCCCGGGTAGACATAGCTATCACCTTTGATCATCAGTGTGTGTAAATGTCTGTGTGTATGTGTGTACAAGAGATCGAGTGACACCTCAACAAGTGAAGCTCATAAATATTAATAGGGGCCTCATGTATATTCAGAGGGAAGGCTATGAATATTTAAACTATGATAGAGCATGTGGCAGGGTGACTAGACAGCCACGGACAAGAATAAGACAAATATACCTCCTCCTTTACTTCTTAACCCCAGTGAGACGCAGCAGCACAGCCTTTCTGTTGGGCAACATTAATTCTAATTAAGAATACATAATTTGTATGATTTTGTTTTCATGTGAACTATGGCTCAGAAGAAGAATAATGGTCCTTATGTTATTTTGCAACAGACTTCCAGCGTCTCTATTTAAATTAGGAAAACCTGCTGAGTGGAGGCTTCCTAATTCTAACGCTGCACACTGTCCAAAACAAGAGGATAATATTTAAATACACATAGAAGTTTTAAATTGTAGTCCGAGTAAAAATACTGTACATTTCAATGTTATCTTTATTTGCACATCCCATTATCTAGACCTACATGTTACTGACTGTGTTTAATGACTATATGTTACACAGGTGTTTTCTGTTTTTAACAACCAGACTCATTATACGATATCTAATATTTACTGGTTTAGTAATATAGTTGCTAACTCATCATAGCTGCATTCATTCACATTGTGCATGTTTCATATTCTCTTTTTATTTGCTGCTCTGCTTTTGCATTTTAATTCAGATATATAATGTACAGATATTGAAATATTTCTATAATTATTTTCTTCTATTATTTATCTTTTTTTCTTGATTTTGAAAACACTGCTTTTATTTTAACTATTTAGTTCTTACTGTATTTATGTTATTCTCCAAGACACCATTTTCTTTTACGTGATTCTGAGTGTATTAAAGCTACATTTCATTTTGCTGAAATGGTACTTACTGTGTCCAATGTCCACAAGATCCATCTACTCTAATCACATTTTTATGTAAAATATCTTTGATCATATATTATGTATGAAAGAAAATTTGAATCCCTCTGATAAAGCTTCTTTAATGCTTGTGTCAGAAAACCTATTACTCTCAAATGATTCAAAAGTAATAAAACAATCATAATTTAAATGTAATGGATTTCAGAATGCGATCACTATTGATAATATCCTTACAGAAGCTCATTTTACGTTGTAAACAGTAAGCGAAAGATCTTCTGAAAAAAGGTTACATCTTAAAATACAGTAAGATCTACCCAGAGTCACAATTCTGCATCACAACAGCGTTTACATTAGTAGCACAGACATCGCAGCTCTCATTGGTAGAAACTTGCAGGCAGATGTCACTGCTGTTTGTGCTTGCAAATGTATCTTAAGTTGTTGAAATTGTTAATGGAATCACTGTGGAGACTAAAGAAGGAGTAAACTATAGGAGAAGAGATCGTAATGTAGGGTGCATGATATAGGAGAGAACCATTGAGAAGGTTTCACTTCACTGATTTCATGAGGATTCACTAATTAGAGGTATCATTTGGTGCTTTCATTTCCCAGCCCACATTAGAAAGAAATAACCTCATTTGATGGGACTCATACGGTCTAAACTGTACCTTTGTCTGTGGGTACATGAGGTAAAAAAACACAAAGCCCTGATGTAACCCCCGAGGGAAATGGGATGATGAATTTAGATGCAGTGCGTCAGCAGTCAGAATTACAGAACTATGAGCGCAGTGAGGAATAATACGGGTTCAAACATGGGTTGGGCTGAGAGTGCACACTCACATTGTGTGAGCACAGAGCAGAATCTCAGGATAGCGTTGAAGGGAGCATCAGTGTGAATAATCCTCCTGGCTGGTTTTCTTTTCTGATCGATGCGAGTGACTCACTGTGGATGCATGGAAACAGTCCAAGGAGGGTTTGTGCTCTGTGGACATCTCCATGTGCGTAAATGTGGCCACCGACACACCCGTAGCCTATATGCTTTATGTATAAGGAGATGTGTGTGAAGGTGAGAGAAGTGCACCTGTTAAGAGATAGACCTCGGCTGTGCGATGGCTGTGTGGGTTTGTGGTCTATAACGGATGTTTGACAGGCTGATGAGCCCTGGCTCTCACACACTGCTTCCTCCACACTTTCTCCCCTCCTCTGCCTGTCTTCTCATCTCTTTAGGCGGTGGGCGTAAACTCCCTCCTTTTCTTCCTAAACGGCGTCTTTCCATCTCCTCTCTTTTTTCCCTTCGCTCTTCCAATCCTTTCTATGCATGTTGTTTTCGCTGATTGCGAGTTTGACAGGTCTTCAGAGAGAGAAATGCAGAGGGAGAGGAATCAAACAATCTCCTCAATTAGACAGCCCACACAGACGTGCTTCTGAACTCTATACCATCTTCATCAGTTGTCGCAGTTTTTATCTTTCAGTCGCAGACACCTTTGTTCCCCAGTTGAAAACACACTGTTCACAACAAAGGCAGAGGAAACCATTTAGCTTTGAAGAACAGAAAGCCTCGACGAGCTTTTGAGGTTTATTTGCATCGAGAGGAGGGAGTCACTCTGCTTTCTGCCTTAATTGACCAGTTTGCCTGAACATTTTGCAAAAGGCTACTCAGCGGCCACTGATTTGAGGGCATTCAAACTGCAAATGGGTTTCTGACTGATTGTATTCTAAGATTTAATATAATCTCACATTAAAAAGTGCCACATTTTAGCAGTTTAAATGCAATTCACGAGGAAAGTGGAGACGAGGAAGATGCTGTAATGCTCCAGTGTCGTGCAACAATTACGCCTACTTAACAAAAACAAAAAGAAGAGATTTAGGATGTAAGAAATAATAAGATGCCACGTTTGAACAGAAACCAGGAGATCACACAGCCTCATTGGTCTTATGTAACACTTTCAGCTGTTTGACATTTAGGCATCAGCTCAATTAGAGCTGATGCCTAAATGTCAAACAAAACACACACAATTTAAGGGTGTTGCCTCACTCTCTCCCACACACATACTGTAAAGTGTGCTACACTAGAAGAGAAAGAGAAAAAACAGGAAGTGTGAGACAGATGAAGCCCATATTGGACCTCCGGATGGACACACTGGGATGAGTCAATACTGTAGTAATAGTAATACAGTGGTGTAATACTGTGGTGCACTGCAGCATACCTGGAGGGGCTCAGACCTGTTGATGCATTCAGCGGTGGATGTGTCGAGTTTTTCTCTTTGCTTCCATCTGTCTCCCCTCCACTTGGCTGTCAACCTCTCTCGCAGCCCCCACTCCCATCTTTCCTCCCACAACTCCTGCCGTCCTCTCCTCTTTCCTCTCCTCGCTCATTATGTCTGTCGCTGGGAGAAAAAAACCAGCCGGTTCTGCAAAAGTCAGTTCTTGGAATAATACAAAAAAGTATAATTCAGCGTTATTTCCACAAGTCATTCACACCATCTCATTATGTTATTTTAGTCATGCTTTCTTTTGGGAACCCATCTTCATCTTGATTCTGTCTCTTCATTGTAAAGCACACTGCCACCGCATGATTTTTTATTTCAACATTTATTGCTAAGAACTTGGCGTCATGAAGCTCCCTTATCCAATTTTAGTTCAAGTATGAAAACAAACAGGTTGACATTTGGGAGATTTTCATCAGACAACAGTGAATCCTTCCCTCATCTGTCTTGCTTTCCCACACACACATCCTCCTCCTGTTTCTCCCTTCCTCAGGAACTCAATCTTCCCTTCCTTCCTTTCAAACCTTCTTCATTTCTTATTTCCGTCTAATTCTCTTACTGTAAATAATTTCCTCCAGTTATCACCCCCCTCTTTCTCCGCATCCTTACTCTCATCCTGTATCGTTGACCTGGAAGCCTCTCAGTCTTTTCTCTCAGCCGTGGGCATCATGACCATAAGCTGAGTCGCAGGGCTATTTATATTTGTTCCTAATGAGGTGAGATTTCTCTCCGCCATAGCAACGGTCTCTATGGATACCCTGCACTTGGATACAAGATCCTGTTTTAAATGTCTTATTATGGGCTGCGCCTTCCCCCGTGTATGGTAGCCTAATTAATTCTGAATTATCACCCTTCTCTGTGTGAACATTGCAGAAAGGCCCTCAAATTACCACCAAAGCTGACGGCATCAGCACGTTTACATCAACAGTAGAGAATAGAGTTGCACTGGTCAATTTGCAGCATCAAGAAGATCAATATTAAAGCACTTAGGCATGCAACCTGATGCACAGCTCAGTATTTTCAGATGTTCAACATTGCCAACACTTATAAGAGTAGAGATCACCACAGGTGCTCTCATTATTTGACCTGAAACACACACACACAGGAGGAGTATCGGTCCTCTCTGTGATGCCACAGTCTGATATGTGTGCTATTGATGAGGTCTCAAAACAAGTGAGGAGCCAGTTGGAGCTCAAGACCCGAGCAGCCGAGCTCAGACCATTAGAGGAGCTCTTGGCGGCTGGGGTCACATATCTCTTTATACAACCACGGGTCACACAAGTGTTGAGACCCGCCATCTCATTTCCTGCCACAAAGCGAGACAACCAATCAATAGAGCAACTTGTGGAGAAAGCCACAGCGGTGAGACTCAGCGCACACACACACACACACACACACACACACACACACACACACACACACACACACACACACACACACACACACACACACACACACGCACACACACACACGCACGCACGCACGCACGCACACACGGTCTTGGTGCCTTTGTATTTACAGTAAGACTAGGAAATATTCCCTCCTTTCTCCTAATGACAGACACTCAAAGACAGCTGCATGCGCATGTACTCACACAGGTACACAGACACACACACACGCCATGACAGGTGCTGCATTGTTACGGCATGTCCAACTCTGGCAGCTTGTTTTCCCTCAGACCTCTCACCCTGTGTGATGATTCACAGACGGAAAGATGAAAGGAGAGGCAGGGACATGGGGGAGGAGAGGAGTGGTGCACTTTGGAGGCAGGGGATGGCAGCCTGAGATAGTTTGAGCGTAAGAAGGTTAAGTAAATCATATCATTAATGCTATGTTAAGAGATTGCTTTGACCTGCCGCTTGGCTGTCTGCATATGAAAGTGTGTGTGTATATGTCTGGCCTTTGTCCCACCAAAGCAGGTGGCAGCAATGACGTCCGTCTTCTTCCGAGCAGCAACACACACGCTCAAACTCACACACTTTCTCTCTTGCGCTGTGTGCTCTCCGGTGTCACTCCCACTAGATTCTATCGTGCTTGAAATTCACTCATCATATCGGGTGGCCTCTCTGTGTCGCTTGCTGACACAAGTGTGTGCACCCACACACACAAAACACACGCCTGCAGGAACACAGTGCAGTGGACTGAATTGATTATACAAGCGGAGCAGCTCAACCTGACAGAGGAACAAGCACCAAAGAGGAAACACGAAAAGAATATAAAAGGCTTATTTGCCCGCGTTGTATAAGCATGTTTCATCTTCCCACTCTCGCCTATACCCTCACCCACACAGGTTAGATCCAATAGCTAGTGCCAGGACTCTCTATCTAACAACACAAACATCTCCCTGTGAAGCAATATTGCAGTCGATTTCTTTTTCATAATCCTTTCCCTCTACACCCACACATGCCCATAGTGAGGGGGTGAGAGGGAGATGGGGGTAAAAAGTAGAGCTGGTGAAGGAAAATGAAAAGAGAAGAGGTGAGAGGGGGCGAAGAGGAAGGGAGATATAGAGAGATAGAGAGAGGGAGAGCTCATGAGAGCCAGAAGGTAGTTGTTATAGTAACTGAGTCTCTATACCTGTCAATCAGAGCTATTTCAGGCATCTTGCTTCTATGGAAAAAAGCGAATAAAACAACATACCAGGGCCAGAGAGCTGTTTCGTTCAGGCAAAATTATCTGCCAACGCACATGCACTGATACTGGCAACTTCAGTTTCTAGACTGATCAAATTAACACCACGAAGATATTTCAGCACCATGGCATTCTTACTTTTTTTTTTTCCTTCTTTTCACATATTACATTTGTACTTCATCCTGTGCTTTGTGAAAGGAGAAGAGTGAAAAATAAGTGCTAAAGCCAGAGCATCTGCACACTCTTGCTGCACCACAGACAGGTTATCAGAATCATTGCTTTAAATTAAAAGTCATTACAAACATATTACAGCAGTGCTTCCCAACCCTTTGGTCTGCCCAATCAACTCTGCTAATTGAACACCTAATTTGTTCATTTCAATTTATTTGAATCTCTATTTAAAAAAAAATCAATTAATGGAAGTGGATTAAACATTATTTTATACAAATGATTTTTCAATATTGTGTTTGATTTGATCTGCGTTTGTTGTAAAGCCATTTGTTCCTACAGTTGAGCCGTTATCTTTAGCTAACTATTTAAACCGTTTATTTGTTACGTTTAATTCTTGAAACTGCTTGTCCTTTCTTTTCGCTGTTACTTTTGGCTAACCATTCCCATTGTTTATCTTTTCCTTTAGCTAACCTTCCCAACTGTAAATCTTTTATTGTATCTAATTATCTGAACAGTTTATCCTTAGATTCTAGCTAAATATTCCAACTAATTGTCTGTTACTTTAAGCACATTATTCCAGCCATTTATTCATTACTTTAAGCAAATTAAATCAACCGTTATCAGTTCATTTAAAGTGGACCTATCATGCTATAGTTGAAAAATATATTGTAGGGCCATACCTATATAAAACATGTCTGTGAAGTTTTTTATCTTCAAAATACCAAACAGATCACCCATTGTAGCCATGCCTCATACTGCTCAAACCCCTCTTTTGCAGCCCTTATTAAGCCACTGCTAAAAAAAGAACACCCTCGATACACTGACAATCAGTAATTACAGGCCAATTTCAAATTTACCATTTTTAAGCAAAATAAAATAATTGAAACAGTTTTTTGACCTCCAATAACATTTTAGACACCTTCTAATCTGGTTTTAGGTCTCGTCATAGCACAGAGATGGTTTTATTAAAGATTTTTAATGACATTCATTGTAATACCGACTGTGGGAAATCCACAGTTTTAGTTCTATTGGACCTCAGTGCGGCGTTTGACACCGTAGATCACAATATTTAAATAGAATGCAAGGCAAGACAAGTTTATTTATATAGCACCTTTCAACACAAGGCAATTCAAGGTGCTTTACAAAAATGAAAGACATTCAGACAAAGGCATTTAAAAACAGTAAAAGATAATAAAATAAACATTAAAATAAAAAAATACATGAATAAAAAGTTACAGTGCAGTTTAAGATATGAATAGTTCACACAGAAGTTCCACTTTACTGATGAATACAACGGCTCAGTTTCAATTAAAAGCAGCGACAAAAAGATAAGTCTTCAGCCTGGATTTAAAAGTAGTAAGAGTGACAGCAGACTTGCAGGTTTCTGGGAGTTTGTTCCAGATATTTGGAGCATAATAACTGAACGCTGCTTTTCCATGTTTAGTTCTGACTCTGGGGACAGAAAGCTGACCAGTCCCTGAAGACCTGAGAGACCTGGATGGTTCATAATTTAGCAGAAGATCAGAAATGTATTTTGGGCCTAAACCATTCAGTGCTTTATAAACCAGCAGCAGTATTTTGAAATATATTCTTTGACACACAGGAAGCCAGTGTAAAGACTTCAGAACAGGAGTGATGTGATCCACTTTCTTAGTGTTAGTGAGGACTCGAGCAGCGGCGTTCTGAATCAGCTGCAGCCTTCTAATAGATTTTTTTAGTGAGACCTGTAAAGACACCATTACAGTAGTCCAGTCTACTGAAGATAAAAGCATGGACAAGTTTTTCCAAATCCTGCTGTGACATTAGTCTTTTAATCCTAGATATGTTCTTTAGGTGATAGTAGGCTGATTTAGTAATTGTTTTAATGTGACTGTTGAAACTCAGGTCAGAGTCCATGACTACACCTAGATTTCTGGCTTTATCTGTTGTTTTGAACATTGCAGGCTGAAGCTCAGCGCTCACTTTTATACGTTCTGCCTTGGCTCCAAAAACCGTCTCAGTTTTGTCTTTGTTTAATTGGAGAAAGTTCTGAAACATCCAGTCATTGATTTGTTCAATGCACTTACTCAGTGTTTTAACTGGAGAATAGTCTCCTGGTGAAATGGTCATGTACATTTGTGTGTCATCCGCATAGCTATGGTAACTTATTTTGTTGTTTTTCATTATCTGAGCCAGTGGTAGCATGCACGTAGATGTTAAAGAGAAGAGGCCCCAAGATGGAGCCTTGAGGAACCCCACATGTCATATTTGTCAACTCAGATTTGTATTTACCTATAGAAACAAAGTTGTTTCTGTCCTTTAAGTATGATTCAAACCAATTTAGAACTGTTTCCGAAAGTCCCACCCAGTTTTCTAGTCAGTCTAGTAATATGTTGTGGTCAACAGTGTCAAACGCAGCACTGAGATCTAATAATACTAACACTGAAGTTCTGCCACTGTCTGTGTTTAAGTGGATGTCATTGAAGACCTTTACAAGAGCAGTCTCAGTGCTGTGGTTTGGACGAAATCCTGACTGGAACACATCCAAACAGCTATTTAAATGCAAGAAATTACTCAACTGTTGAAAGACTACTTTTTCAATGATTTTACCTAGAAATGGGAGGTTTGATATGCATGGGCCTGTAATTGTTCATTACTGAAGCGTCTAGATTATGCTTTTTTAAGAGCGGTTTAATGACTGCAGTTTTCAGGGCCTGTGGAAAAGCACCTGAGTGAAGAGATTTGTTTACTATATGAAGTAGATCTGAGGCCATGCAAGGAAAAACATTTTTGAAAAACCCTGTTGGAATAATATCAAGGCAGCAAGAGGAGGATTTCAGAAGTTGTATAATGTCCTCTAGGTTTTTATCATTAATCTGATGGAATTGTGTCATGGTGTTTGAATTGATATTAGGTGGACACAGAGACAAAACATTTGCTGTTCCTGATGCAGAGGCACTGACTGCTTGTCTGATTTTCTGAATTCTGTCAGTGAAGAAGGAGGCAAATTCATTGCACGCCCTGGTGGATAGAAATTCAGAGGCTACTGACACTGGGGGGTTAGTTAGTCTGTCAACGGTAGTGAACAAGGCACGTGCGTTGTTTTTGGCAATGATATCAGAGAAGAAAGACTGTCGGGCAAATTTCAATTCCATGTTATAAAGGCCAAGTCTCTCTTTATAGATTTCAAAGTGCACCTGGAGATTTGTTTTTCGCCACCTGCGTTCAGCTTTTCGACACTCTTTTTTCTCTGTTCTCACGGTCATGGCTTTTCTCCATGGAGATATTTTCATCCAAGTCACTTCCTTTACCCTAGTTGGAGCAATGGCATGTATAACATTTTTAATTTTTGAATTAAAATGATCTACTAGCTCATTTACTGAGATGTTAGCAATAGAAAGACTAGATAAATGGGTGGGTCTGTCTGGCACTGTCCTAAAATGGTTTACATCCTATGTTGAAAACCGAGAATATTTTGTTTCAATTGGTAGCTGTACATCGGACAGAACCAAAATGACATGTGGAGTTCCCCAGGGGTCGATCTTCGGGCCCCTTCTATTCAATTTGTACATGCTGCCACTTGCTCAAATAATTAGAAATAACAACATTTCTTACGCGTATTAAAGACCTTATGTCCAAGCAAGACCTTGAAAAACTTGTCCATGCATTTGTCTTTAGCAAGCTTGACTACTGCAACAGCATCTTCACAGGCCTCACAAAAAAATCACTCCGTAAACTCCAACTAATTCAAAATGCTGCTGCCAGAATCTTAACCCGGACAAAGAAAACAGATCACATCACTCCAGTGTTGAGATCGCTGCATTGGCTTCCAGTAAGTGAGAGAATTGACTTTTTATTGCACGTATAAAGCACTAAATGGGCTAGGACCCAAATATATCAAGGACCTCCTTCAGCGGTACGAACCCAGCAGACCCCTTAGGTCTTCAGGCGCAGGCCAGCTCACTGTTCCATTTGTGAGATCAAAGCATGGGAAAGCAGCCTTCTACATCTATGCTCCTAATGCATGGAACAAACTCCCAGAACATCTGAGAATGGCTAGCACTTTAGAATAATTTAAATCAGGTCTAAAGACATTTATTTTTAACGTGGCTTTTAAAATTTAAATGTTTTAATTTTCGAACTGTTAAACATGGTTTTCTCTCTTTTAATTATTTTGTGTGTTTTGTATTTCTTCTCAATGTATTGTGTTTTCTCTGTTTGATCCTGTAAAGCACTTTGAATTGCATCACTGTATGAATTGTGCTATACAAATAAATTGCCTTGCCTTGCCCTTGTTAGAGAAACGCGGATTTTGGGTCCTTAGCTTGAAAAAGAAGAAGGAGAGGAGGCGGAGCTAATGCCTGATCAGAATTCTACCGGAGATAAAGTTAAATTCGGCTGTAATAAAACGCCATCCTGTTTAAACCACGTGAAGGATTATTTCTGAAATAGTATGGAGCTCAAATGCTTTTTCTCTTGCAGGTTTATCACAAGGTGAGTTCTTTTTTTATTTCCTGCTTTTTAAAACACATGTGCTCTACAGTACAGGTTAGCTCTGAGTGTTAGCGAGGCTTGCTAATGTAAACAAAGACGAGATTACGTCAGGCATTGTTTCTGATAGCAACTTTATGTGGGTCCGCCGCCGCTATGACGTCACAGCGGATGGAATCTGTATCTGCTCGTTGTACACCGGTTTAAAAAAAGATTTGGGTACGGAGGAAAAGAGAGGGTTTTATTTTCTGACGCTGCGTGAGTTCCCCGACGCACCGGGGACACATATTTAAAAGACATCACAAAGTGCATTTTGCACGATAGGTCCCCTTTAAGCTAAATATTCCAAACATTTATCCGTTACGTTGAGCTATTTATTCCAATCTTTTACTTTAAGCCAACTATTCCAACATCCATCCATTTTTTTTTAGCCTGTCTGTCAACCATGTATCTGTTACTTTTAGCTTAACTATTCCAACTGCTTGTTATTTCTTCCTAATTATTTGAACCGTTTACCTTATGTTTAGCTAACTGTTTCGACCCTACAGCATGTTTGATAACGACTTTCATTCTCATTTTAGCACCTTGTGTTTAGGTGTTACAGCTTCCCATCATTTTTTAAATTATTGAGCTTCTTCACAACTTTAACAGATACCCCTTGGCATAGGCTGAAGTAGCTCCTAATTTGGAATAATTATTAATATATTATTAGAGAATTCACAACTTTAATTGGGTACTTTTGTGATAATCAACATCACAGCAAATGAAACACAGGATTCAGCCCTATTGCGGTAGAACACATGGTAAGGAGGAGAGAAAAGCGATGAGAGGAAAGAGTGGGGGTGTAAGAATAGTGTGAGCACCAATATGGCTGAGTGCGTATAGTTTGGGAGCCATTAGGCAGAAGGTAATTAATACCTGTCACCGCAGTGCTCCGTTCACTGCCTTTATTCTGTTTCAGACCAATTAAAATATGACACTCCTCTGGTGGAGAACGTCTTGTTAAAATTAAGCGCTTGAGACGCACAGACACCTTTGATAAACACACCCAGAGCTACAATTGGCTTTGGCAGCAACGCTGTATAGATAGAGAGGGACATGACTGTGTGCAAGTGTTGTGTCACTTCCAGTAGGAGATGTAAGCGGTTAGATCTGATTAAAAGTGTGTATCCTTCCTTATGAGTTTCACTCTCTCAAACACACATACACTCTGGAGACTGACGTGATGTTATGAGACGTTCATGAGCCAAGAGATACTGACCAGTGAAGACAACTCACTGCCAACGATTTGCAGTTTGAACAGACAAATGGTAAGCAAAAACAGATGAGCCAGGGGAGAGGGAAAATAAATGGAGGAGAGAGCAGCTCTCTCAGCTGAGGAAATAAAAAGCCAGGTGGTTTTTAAAAGAAGCTTAGAAGCAAAGGAACATATGATGAAGAGAGTGTGAAGAAGGGAAACAAAGGATGGGAGAGCGCTGGGGGAAAGTGAAATATGGTGTTTTTTTATTTAAGCAGATAGGAACTCTAGAAGATAGATTAGACGAAGAGAAGAGAGGGGGAAATGGAGAGAGAAGTCGAGTGATGGATGCAGGCAGGGAACCAGCAGCTCTCTGCCAACATCTCCATGCATCCTTCCAGACACCAAACTGCGCTGCCATCTGCCTCCCTGCCACACACACACACACACTCATAAGGAGGAGATATGTGAAATCATTAGCGTCTCCTGACACTGAATAAATATCTGGGGATGAAATCTGTCTGTGGAGAAATCACCTATGATATGAAATATGATTGGATGAGATCATAACCTCACCGGAACGTAATTTGCATGTCATCTAAATGGGATCTGCCCCCAATGTTCGGAGGTCAAAAGGGGTATGATTAGTAGGATGGCACAACTCACTCTCCGATTGGCTAAGAGGAGAGATAACTGGTGAACTTCTGGTCAGCTGCTGCTCTCTCAGTGAGCTGCAGGACTGCCCTCTTCTGGCTGCTTTACAAATGTCCACAGCTTGATACAAAAAAACAAAACACAGTTAAAGATATTCTGGCTGGCAGTCGGTGTTTTTAATCACATTAGAGCTGAGGAATAAAAATAAACACAAAGAGCATGAGAGTGCAGCACAAAGAGTGTCTTGGTTAACCACATAGTCTTATTTATACATATATTTATATAATAGAGCTATTTCTCCCACTTGTATAGCGTCTGATTGTAACACAGAAATATACCAACATTCCCTGGGTGAAAGCGAAAAGAGCAAAAGTCTCAACAGTCATCTTCTACATTAGAAAACCTACAGGCCATTCGTTTTTATAGGTTTATACATCAGCGAGGCATTGGTATTCATTACAAAAATAGGAATATAGTTGATATAGAAGCACTGGGGGTTGATTGAGTGGGTGGGGGTTGCGGGTGACGCTGTGCCCTCCTATCAGATGACCACCCACCCGCCCACCCAACACATAAACCCTAACCAGAAAACAAAGGATTCTGTGCGCCTCCACGAGTGTTTTACAGCAGTCCAGCCCAGGCAAAGAGTAAGTTATCAATGGACACCAGTTAGGGTTTAATTTAAACAATTAACAAAACCATTAGAAAATGAGTACTTCAAAAATAACCATACAGGCAAAACAGGGGGTTAGTGCATTGTTAAAAGGCTGAAAATAATTTAGAAAAAATAACCCAAAATCATGAGCTAGGGTAGAAAACAGAGGGCAGGAGGGGAATGAGAATAAGATGTAGAAAAGGAAGTGCAGAGCAGCTCTGAGATCGCACCTAACTTGAGTTTCTATAGCTGCTGTTAGTGAGAGAAAACAAAAGATGAGAGGGGAGCTAATGGAGATAACTTGTTATTGCTGGGGTTATTTTTTATTTGGTGTTAACTGGTGATAAGAGGGATGAGGGGGTGAGGGGAGTGTGGAGTTATTGCTGAGGGTAGTAGGGCTGCTGTTGAGGGGGTTGCTGGGGGTAGCCAGGGTAGGGCTGTCCGCCAGGAGGGGCTGCTGGGTAGCCTCCCTGTCCTGGAGTCTGCTGGTACGGCATGTACGGCATGTTGTACTGGCCATAAGCGTATGGATTGTAGCCCATAGGCATCTGATAGTACCTGCATGGGCACAGCAACAGAGAAAACAGACGTCAACGTTTAAGTTATATTTCAACATCTTGGGAAATATGGGAAGATAATATGGGAAATCCTTTATGACAACATGATAAGAAGATCAATATATTTGTTTTAAAAGATGCCTGGACAAATTCTTGATGTACGGTTTTAACATTTCAATGTTCTAAATAAACTTTTTTTTATAAACATAAAGATCGGACGCCTGTTCTAAGTGTCATATTCAGGTTATATCGAAAGGCTTAGACAAGCTGGTACATTTCTAACTGTTGCCACATAGCCAGTGAAACATTTTAGAACCATATGTAGCAAACATTGGCTGGAATAATTCAATAAATCTGCATTTCTGTCTTTGTTACTTTGGAAATAGTTATCTGAGGTTGTTACCAGGCAGTCACTGACTAGGGGATACACCTGTGTTATCTTGTTTGGTTCAATTTGAAAAGAGAAAGACTGCATACGGGTCAGATAACCCTGGCCCAACCCTGGTCATTCTTGTTAAAGAGGAATGACTTCTGTGTGTACTTTAGTACTCAGAAGAATCTGTATGTTGTGATGTGACTCACCCTTGGTAGCTGGGGTAAGGGGGTCCCTGGGCCTGGGATGGGGGGGCCAAAGGTTGTGGGTTGCTGTTGGGAGGGCCAGTGGGGGTTGTGGCGGGATTGGGGGAGGCTGCCTGAGGGTTGAAGCTCGGTGGAGGAGGCCTGGCTGGGGGATTGGGCTTCATCTGGGGGGGCTGCTGCTGGGCCTGCTGAGGCTGTCCGGTCTACAAGGGAATGGAAAAGAAGACAGACGGATCAATATGCAACCATCAGCCTCACATCTGCTGCAAAGGTATTGAACGTTTGACTTTGTTTGAGTGGCTGCTTACAAAGACGGTTCTCGGCGCAGGGGTCGGGCCTCCAGCGGGGGCTGCTGGGGCGCTCTGATAGGCCGGGACGTTGAAGGATGGAGCGCTGGGCTCTCGGGCGATGCTCTGCTGCAGGTCCCTGAAACAAGAACTCTAGCATCACAAACAGGAACTGTGCTGCTGTGTTCCTTTATCTACATGCATGCATCAGCTCTCACTCTTATACTGCATCCAACTTAGAGCTTATTTTATTCCCTGGCCAACCCATAAGACTTTAATAACACAAGCCTATCTGGTAGCCAAAAAGCAGGAAAGTACATACTTAAGTAGTTCATCCCGCTCTGTCTTGCGAGCGAAAACGATGTCACTGCATTTATTCTGGAACTTAAGCAGGATTTCTGTCAAGTCGTTGTAGAACTAAAAAGGGAAGAAAAAAAAGGGACATATATAAATCACCGGCCCTGCAAAAATACCTTGACTCACAAAAAACAAACAAAGAAAACAAGTTTGCCACAAGATATATATATATATATATATATATATATATATCCTTTATTCAACCAGGTAAAAAGTGCATCAATGCAGTATAGTAGTGCGGCGCGTTGTGCTGAGTGAGTACCTTGGTGCCTTCGCGCAGGTTGTTGCTGATCTCAACGTAGCTGTCATGGGCTGAAGCCAGCTTCTTCAGGACCTCCTCCCTCTGGTTGGCCTCCGTGTTGGACTGCTTCAGACTGCTGAACTCCTGGTGGGACGTCTGGAAGAAGATCACAGGTCAAAAAAAGATTAACCGCCTCTCAGAGCGCAAGGTTATTTATGCACAGTAAACTATAAATTACTTCTTCACACATAGCTTTGCAACTGAGAGGGTTTTATTCACTCTTTGGATGTTATCTGAACCCTTGTGATACTTGCATGTGTTTTTTGTTTGATATAGGTAATGCTTTACTGATTTTAGTGACTTTTTGTTTGGTGTAATACAGAAGAAGGTCAAATATTAGCTCACTCTTTAAGTTGGTGGAAAGCTTCTGACACGTGACCCAGTTAAGAAACATTCTCCATTATTTAGGCCACTTTCTGCTCACTATTTTTCTTCTGACAAATGATATTCTTCCCAAACGGTGTGTTAGAGTTTACCTGAACTTGTCCCAGCAGCTCTTCCTGTGTGCGGAGCGTGGCCTGCACCCTCTGGTTGTAGGCGCCGTACAACTGGTCGAGCTTGGAGAGTGACATCTGCTCCTCGCTGATGGCCCCGTCCTGGGCGAGCGAAGTCAGGAAGACGGTGGACATGTCAAAGGTCACAGCCTTGATCTCTTCCTCCAGGGTCTCCCTCTCCCGCTTCATCTCGTCCAGCTGGGCGAGCTGGGAGCGCAGCACGTTCACAACCTGCGTGTAAAGGAGGAAGATGGAGATAATGAACAAAAGGAGCAGTTCAGTTTTACACATCTTGACCTTCAGTGCTCTAATCAGGCCTCTCGCACTTATGATGCCTCCACTATACAATTGTTTGTCCTCTTAAGTACGAATAAAGTGTAGCTGTGGAGAGACTTCTTTCATGCGCTTTCCCAGTTCTGCTTGCTTAGTTATTTAAGTTCCCAAGAGACACACAATGCCAAGTCAGCAAATAAAATGAAAAATGGAGCTACTGTAGGAAGTAGGGACAGGGCCATAAAGCAAAAAATGTCCACTGGGTATTTCTGTACAGCAGGGGTCTATGCTTAAGTGACACACTAAATACCTTGGTAGGCGACACCGCTCAAGCTAAAAAACAACCTTTAAGAATAAAAAGGTTTTACATTTTCTGGCTGTTCAAACAAACATAAAACAGACCTCGCTGCCCTGCAGTGTCTTGGTGGGGTTGGCGGACGGGATGGCAGCGTTGAGCTCGTTCTCTGGTTTACACAGCAGGGTGATCATGTCACAGTGGGCGTTGTAGCGGTCCCTCACCACCTGGTCCGCCTGAACAGCCTTGTCCAAGATGTTGCTGAAGTTAGATCCCTCTGGGAGAGAAAAGGGAGGGAAGATTAGAGGTGACATGAGAAGGAAGCGGAAGAACTGGGAAGCTTTGACTGCAGTGGATGACATGTAGATAAACTTCAATGAAGCACGGCAAAAAAAAGGAAAACGTGTAAACTGTGTCTGTCTATGTGTGTCTGTCTGTCTATGTGTGTCTGTCTGTGTGTGTGTGTGTGTGTGTGTGTGTGTGTGTGTGTGTGTGTGTGTGTGTGTGTGTGTGTGTGTGTGTGTGTCTGTCTATGTGTGTGTGTGTGTGTGTGTGTGTGTCTGTCTGTCTGTGTGTCTATGTGTGTGTGTCTATGTGTGTCTGTGTGTGTCTGTCTGTGTGTCTATGTGTGTGTCTATGTGTGTGTGTCTATGTGTGTGTGTGTGTGTGTGTGTGTGTGTGTGTGTGTGTGTGTCTGTCTGTCTGTCTGTGTGTGTGTCTCTATGTGTGTCTTTGTCTGTCTGTCTGTGTGTCTCTATGTGTGTCTTTGTCTGTCTGTCTGTCTGTCTGTCTGTCTGTCTGTCTCTATGTGTGTCTTTGTCTGTCTGTCTGTCTGTGTGTGTGTCTCTATGTGTGTCTATGTCTGTCTGCGTGTCTCTATGTGTGTCTATGTCTGTCTGTGTCTGTCTGCGTGTCTCTATGTGTGTCTTTGTCTGTCTGTCTGTCTGTGTGTCTCTATGTGTGTCTATGTCTGTCTGCGTGTCTCTATGTGTGTCTATGTCTGTCTGTGTCTGTCTGCGTGTCTCTATGTGTGTCTATGTCTGTCTGTGTCTGTCTGCGTGTCTCTATGTGTGTCTATGTCTGTCTGTCTGTCTGCGTGTCTCTATGTGTGTCTATGTCTGTCTGTCTGTCTGTCTGTCTGCGTGTCTCTATGTCTGTCTGTCTGTCTGCG